>NW_019100580.1:36352-39975 GCF_001856785.1 Myzus persicae | reverse complement strand
GATACTTTTGATTTCAGGTAAATTTCTTTAGTATTTGAATGCAATGTGTTTTTATGAATGTTTATCTAGCTTCGTCAATATTCAACATAATTAATTTCACTCTAGTCCAATGGAAAGCTTTAAACCTCGTCCAAAGATTGGTGTAAAATTGGAAATTCTAAATTGAATCAGCAAAAAGTTACAGTCCACGACACATGGGATTTCAGGTAAATTTCTTTGGTATTTCAATGCAATGTGTTTAAATGAATGTTTATCTAACTACGTCAGTATTAAACATAATCAATATCACTCTAATCACAAAGAAAGCTTTAAACGTCCTCTAAAGAATGGTGTAATGTAGAAAACTCAAAATTGTATTGGAAAAATGTTACAGTCCACGATACTTGGTTTTCAGGTAAATTTCTTTAGTATTTCAATGCAATGGGTCTATATGTATGTTTACCTTTGTTCCGGCGAGGAAAAGGCTTAACAGTGGACTGTATAATTTTTGTATTTGTTTTTATTTCAGTGTAAAACAATGTTATAATTTTTTAAGTAGATTTGTGTATGAAGCCTATCTGTGCAAGTCTGCCTGGATAGGTCTTGCTGCAGAAGGCTCCGTTGAACACACTGACCGATTTAGTGCTCCGCACTCGTATTTATAACCTGGTCTCGCAGCCGCGTCATCGCAGGAGCCGCCCATGAAGTGTCGTTGGTTCGTCGTTGGGCGTGTTTAAACGGCGGAGATAACGTTGGTTGGTCGTTGGGCGTGACTAAACGGCAGAGATAACGTTGGCTAGTCGTTTTGCGTGACTGAACGGCGGAGATAACGTTGGTTATCTGCTGCTCTCGAAGCCTCGGCCGCAACGTTCTGTTATCGCATGCTCATTTATTCGTTTTTACCGAATACGCGGGTCATCAATAAGATTGAGCAATTATGTAACTCTACATTATTGCAATCGGTGTCCATTGTGACCGGACCGATTCCACCCGCGCTTTACATAATACATAGATCCGGCCGATACAGTCGTACGCCTAATGACGTCAAACGTGCTTGGTGCAGCGTTTTATTCGTGACGATCGACCCACGATAGTGCCGACCGACTGTATTCCGAATCTCGTCATATTATGCAAACAATAGTTAGCTGACTGCCCAGTGTGATATCATTTTTACATAATTATAATACCATTAAGAAATATTATAGAATAGATAATTTTATACAAGAATAATTATGGTTCCATCGAAAATACTTCGCGTGGCGCGAACAACCTTCCTTCGTCAATAATCAAAATAATCACTATCACTCTAGTCACAAGGAAAGCTTTCAACGTCCTCTAAAGAATGGTGTAAAGTAGAAAAATCTAATTGGAATACGCAAAAAGTTACAGTCCACGATACTTTTGATTTCAGGTAAATTTCTTCGGTATTTCAATGCAATGTGTTTTTAAGAACGTTTATCTAACTTCGTCAATATTCAACATAATCAATATCACTCTAATCACAAAGAAAGCTTTAAACGTCCTCTAAAGAATGGTGTTAAATTGGAAGTTCTAAATTGAATCCGCAAAAAGTTACTGTAAACGATACTTTTGATTTCAGGTAAATTTTATTGGTATTTCAATGCAATGAGTTTTTATGAATGTTTATTAAGCTTCGTCAATATTTATCGTAATCAATATCACTCTAGTCACAAAGAAAGCTTTAAACGCCCTCTAAAGAATGGTTAAAAGTAGAAAAATCTAAATTGAATTGGAAAAAAGTTACAGTCCACGATACATGGGATTTCAGGTAAATTTCATTGGTACTTCAATGCAATGCGTTTATATGAATGTTTATCTAACTTCGTCAATATTCATCATAATCAATATCACTCTAGTCACAAAGAAAGCTTAAAACGTCCTCTAAAGAATTGAGAAAAGTAGAAAAATCTAAATTGAATTGTTAAAAAGTAACTGTCCTCGATACTTTTGATTTCAGGTAAATTTCTTTAGTATTTGAATGCAATGTGTTTTTATGAATGTTTATCTAACTTCGTCAATATTCAACATAATCAATATCACTCAAATCACAAAGGTTGCTTTAAACATCCTCTAAAGAATTTTGTAAAATTGGAAATTTTAAATTGAATCCGCAAAAAGCTATTGTCTTTTGATTTCAGGTAAATTTTTTTGGTTTTTCAATGCAATGGGTCTATATGAATGTTTGCCTACCATCGTCAATATTCAATATTATCATTATCACTCTAGTCCAAAAGATAGCGTTAATCGTCCTCTAAAGAATGGTGTAAAGTATAAAATTTTAAATTGAATTATCAAGAAGTTAGAGTCCACGATACATGGGATTTCAGGCAATTTTCTTTGGTATTTCAATGCAAAGTGTTTATATAAAAGTGGATCTACCTTGGTCATTATTCAATATAACCAATATCACTCTAGTTCAAAAGAATGCTTTTAGCGTCCTCTTAAGAATGGTTTAATTTAGAAAATTCTAAATTGAATTAGCAAAAAGTTGCTGTCCACGATACAATTTAATTCATGTAAATTTCTTTGGTGTTTCAATGCAAAGTTTTTATATGAATGTTTATTTAGCTTCGTCAACATTCAACATAATCAACATCACTCTCACCCAAATGAAAGCTTTAAACGTCCTCTAAAGAATGGTGTAATGTAGAAAATTCTAAATTGAGTTGGCAAAATTTGACAGTTCACGATACATGGAAAATCACGTAAATTTCGTAGGAGGTTCAATGCAAAGTATTTATATGAATGTGGATCTAGCATTTTCTATATTCAACAAATTCTATATCACTTTAGACCAAACGAAAGCTTTAAGCGTCCTCTATAGAATGGTGTAAACTAGAAAATTCTAAAGTGAATTTGCGATAATTTATATTCCAATAATCTTTATACATGGAAATTCAAGTAAATTTTTAGCAAAATACATTAGCAGGACAATGGTAATTCATCTAAATTATGGCGTTTTTCAATGCAAAGTGTTCAATTTAAAACGTCTCTACACTCGTCTGTATTTAAGATATTCCATATTACTTTAGGCCAAAATAAAGCTTAAAACCAACTCAAAATTATAGGTCAGTTATGATAATTATAAATTGAATTAGAAAAAAATAGAGCAAAATACATACAGATTACAAAGAAAATTTATCTGAATTATGACGTTTTTCAATGCAAGTTTTCGATTTAAAACGTCTCTACACTCGTCTGTATTTAACATATTCCATATTACATTAGACCAAAAGAAAGCTTAAAACAATCTCTGAAGGTCTACGCTGCTCTCGATTACCAACCCTGCAGAGGCTGTCAGTGCAACGGTGCAGGTGAGTTCAGAGCTGCTCGTACAAATGCCATCGATGGTAGGGCTTCAGTTCTGCTTTGTTACGATGGTAATTTGATCTCCCCTTTCGGCAGCCATTTGATAACATCCTATCGATTGTCCCCATCTAGCTTTAAATATTATATGTGAACTAGCGTTAAATCTTCATCGGGTCGTAATACCATACTTACTGTCTGTATTACTTGAAAAATGGTAATTATGGAGCATTACATAAAATTAATTAGCTATTGATATTTCACGGTAAGTGCGCTGAAGTGGCAGTGAATTCTGTCTAGTCGGTTTTATTATATGT
>NW_019100580.1:31176-35831 GCF_001856785.1 Myzus persicae | reverse complement strand
TAATATATTTATTGATAATCATCGTGGTTTTCGTAAAGCTAAATCTACTGGTTCTAATCTTCCTGTTTTTTACTCTCATTCTATACTTTATAGTAACCAATTGACGCTTATTATGCTAATATGAGTGTTGTATATGTTACGGGTGAAGTACAAAAACGGTTAGTGGACATATTACCCGGGTGATGTGAACCTCATCCATACGAACAGTGTAATGTATACATTATCCACCTTAAATATGTAGTATCCAATCAATTTATACATTATCCGGTGTGCTGAGGATAATGTATTCGTATAACTATAATCGTAAACTTATAACTTCGGTACAACATGACCAACGCATCAAACACTTAAAATGGTACAGATTATACAAAATCTTTCTAGTGGCAAAAACCAAATTATACTAATTCAAAAAAAAATTATTTATTATTATTACTATTAAACTATAAATTATATATTTGAACAATTTTACTATTTACTTAATTAAAATTTAAAAGCGAAATACAATTATTTATTAGAATAGGGTAAATAAAAAACGTGTTTATTAAGCATTTATCGTAACGTGGGCACAAATAGCGGCACGTCGTGAGGTTGGTTTTGCGTGGTGAAAGACGAGATAGTGGTGATCGAGAGAGACGTAGGATGACTTGTGTAAGTCTCGCGGCCGTCGTTCACGGTTCGTGATCGCGGTGTCTGTTGCTAGTGCAAGTCGTCGACGTTCGGAGACGAGCGAGTCGGGGAGTCGGAGGGACTGCAGGCAAGGGAACGTGCACGGATCAGAAACGTTGAGACCGCCGGTCGGGCGAGAAAATAGGTCGAGTGTCGGACCCGCTATGGCGTCGTTGTGAGGCGCGGCTTGACGGTTGGCGTGAGGTCGAGTGCCAACTGTCGCAGTGGGGTCAACGGAAGAAAAGTATTGTGGCAAGAGTCGCCACTGTACTTTACCCACTCAATTGTAGATAATGTGTAAAATACCCAAGTAAAGTACGAAATAAACGTTTTATAAATAGTATTTTTACTTTATCCAATAGGTACAGGTAGTGTACACATTACCCGGATAATGTGAACACTAACCATATTTTGTACTTTACCCGTAACATTTATAATATAAGAAATGCGCTCCGGCTGTTAGGTTAAAAAATGTGCGTTACGTTACTGCGTTGAAAAACACATTCGTTTTTGAGAACATGCCATATTAAAAATTTTTTTCGTTTCATAATTATTTAATAATGTATTAATATGATTCTTCATTTATGAATTGTGTATCTATTATTTTACACTAATCATTAGTGTGACTTATGTCATACATAACAATAAGAAAGGCTGATGACCATCAAATATTGATCTGCAATATAGAAAATATTTGACGAAATAACATTATATTATCTTGGTTATTATCCTGGTCTCGCCAAATCGATACCACGCAAACTTTAAAAAATCACAATGTTAAGTCCAGTCCTCTATCAGTGCCATCTGGCATGATTCAGGGGGAGGGGCAGTTATCCTCTTTCTTATTTTTAGTTTTCATAAACAATGCAAATTCAGCCTTTCAAAGCAATAAGTGCTTGTTATTCGCTGATTATATAAAAATATATTCTACAAATGATCATATTAGTGATTGTTTAAAACCTGTAAATGAACCTGATTCGTTGCTCAACACGGTGTTCAGACAACGGATTGACGCGACCACCGGTGTTTGTCAATTGCGCCGATTTTTCTAGACTACCTGAAATTTATACATCTTTTGCGCCGGTGGATTTATCCCAAACGAAAATGGTATATGTCTTTTGCGCCAATAAATTTATCACAAATTAATTTGGCATACATAATATATATCTGTTGTGCCAGGAAGATATTATAAAATATAAAATATCATATTATTGTATAATAATACTATTATTAGATTATAATATAATTATCAAACATATAAAATAAAGTGTAATTTAAAAAATATAAAAAAATTAAAAAATTAAAATACATATAAATAAACGATGATAAATTACATATGAATAAATTGTCAAAAAGTATTAAAATTTCATTTCTTGTAATGGTGACTTACCGACTTCACAAATTGAAACATATTGATAGTACCGTCATATTATCATGTTATCTCATTTTTATTAGCGGATATTCCGATTTGACCAATTTATTGCATGTAGATAGGTAACGTATGGTATGTACAGTTTAAAACGTCGCGATTTTAACTCGTCCGTGTGTAATATAAACGCAGACGAGTACGTTCAAATCGCCTAGTGTGTAATCAGCTTATTTTTCAACTTCAGTATTGCCGGCGCAATTAATGTATAATTTTTTTTGGACCTAAATATCGTCCGACGCAGTTGATATATAACCTTTTTGAATCCCATAATTTTTTTTTCCTTACCTGTGATTTCTGGCTCAATTGACATATACCCGCGACCACAGGTGATGTGGCCGGTCTTGGCAGAGATATCGAGAAATTAATGAAAAAATTGCACGGTACGGGATTTGAACCCGCGACCCACGCGCCGGACTGCCGGACGCGTAACACTGGGCCACCGCGAATTATTCATTAAATCTCGATATTCCCCCTTTAGGCCAGAGTGGCAGAGTGTACGGTTGAGAGAGAGTGATGTGGCGCTGGGGCCGTGTCAGGATTACATTTAAATATAGATAAATGTATGCAAATATTCATCTACCACAAACGCTCACCAACACTATTTGATTATAATTAAGTTAGTGCTAGAATCAATGTGGTGAAAGAGATTAGGAATCTCGGTATAATTCTATCGTCGGACTTCAGTTTCAAAAGCCATATAGAGACTAATTGTGGAAAAGGCTTTTAGAAATTTAGGTTTTATTAAACAGATATGAGTTTATAAGGTTGTACAAAAGAGAAAACACATTTAAAAAATAGTCATAATTTAATAGTAATATTAATGATGTAATATAAATCGAAAGAAGAAAATATTGTAACTATGTAATTGTGCTTGTGTAGATGGAATACAAAATAAATTAAGATTTGATTGCAGTGTATAAGAAATAATTATTAAGAATTGAATAAGTCAAAACTATAGCATAAATGATAAAAAATATGTTAGTGAAAAAGTAAAACAAATAAAATTTATTTTTATTCACCCTACCATAAATTGATTTATTTTTTTTGTTAGTCATTAATATTATGAAACTACGTTTAACTAAAAAGTCCTTCAAAAAAAGAGATAATATCTTGTCCAGAACAGAATTCGGCATACCTGTACTGATCTGCAAAATGAATTGGTATTAGATTCGTTGATAAGGTTCATCAGGTTAGGTTAGGTCAGGTTAGGTAACTTAACCTAGCTTACAAAGAAACAAAGACAATAAGTATGCAAATACTACAAAAACAATAATGAAACACATTGAATAAAGGTATTAGTTTGAGAGAAGTGGATAGAATGATAAGAACATGCATGTCATCATTAGCATATCGCAATGGTATTCTTTTTATCAGTGATTGCTTTGACGGTGGGTGTTTTTACGTGACCACCGCTGATGTTAATTAACACTATGTTGGCAAAGCATGCAGCGATCATCAAACTGTTCTGTACATGGATGGAACCATAGTGTGGTAAGAAAATTCTACACAAAACCAAAAATCTGGAAGGATTATAAAATATTCAAGAAGCAAGAAAATTTATGCAAGAAAGATTTGTTAAGTTTGAAGGAATTTTTTTCTTTATAATTTTAGTCTTGAAAGCCATAAACGATAAAAGTAATAATAGAGCCTTCAACCAAATCGTATCTAATATCGAATGATTACAAAACAAAATATGCATTCATAAATAAAATAAACGTAGTTGATAAACAAAATATTAGTTAATTTTAATTTAGTTCAGATATGTCCAGGGAGCGTTCAGATATGTCCAGGGAGCACTGTGCAGTTATTAGTTAATTGCTAAACACTAAGAACAGCTGATTTACTGGATTGCTGCCTTATTCAGTCACTAACTTGAGCTGGGAGAAGGGCAAAGACCAATTACCCACATTTTTATTTTTTATTTAATTATCACAATAATATATTGATATATTAATTTTTAATACACACTTCTTACTTCTTAGTTATTATACATACTTAGCATTGGGTCTGTAAAAATTAATTACACTGTGACAGTTTTTAAATTAATTTTGGTGTATCAAAATTGTTCATTTTATAATTTAGTAACTCTTTAGGTTAAATATTCAATAGGTTCAAAGAATCATTCATCATGTTGACGCGGTCCCGCGCTTATGCTGTTTGAATTCAAACGGTTATTGGCGCGGCAACCGCGACTCGGCTCTCTAGACAGCCACCAGCACACCGGACGCCACCAGCGCTGAAAAGCGCCCGGACGGCGAACGTCCTCCGTAGCCACCGGTTCGAGTTCTCACCCGGTACGTCAACCGTCGATATACAAAACGTCATCGGTCACGACTACCGCATGTATATTACTTTGCTTTAAAAACCGTATTACCATTGTGTTTCATTTTTAAATAAACGTCCACCCGTGGACTTCACTCAACACCCTCAGTGTTTTTATTGTTTTTTTTATCGAACGTAGTTCGTTTTTGTGAGTGGTATTCAAATCCCATCACCACCACCACCAGCACAACCTGCGACTGGACTACCGCGACCCACAACACCGCCGTAGACCGCGTCA
>NW_019100580.1:0-30760 GCF_001856785.1 Myzus persicae | reverse complement strand
GCTTAGAAATGGGTATAGCACGCCAAGCACCGGTACACCAACCGGAGGGACCACCACCGACCCGCTCCCACCACACAGCGTCATCGAACAACACGAGCTACGGAACGAGTTACACCGCGGCACGCGAACAACCGGCCACGGGTAACCAACACGCCGACCGTTCGGTACGTTTCGATAACACACAAAATTTACACCACGCCCCCTCCTCCATACACACCTATGCGTCACAACAATCGATGCTGATACCGTACGAGGATTTGCGCACAGCGCGGTACTCATTACCGGAATTCTACGGGACCACACCCGAAGACCCGGTACGGTTCATACACAACTCGGAATCGATTTTATACCAAGCGCGCATAGATAGGTCGGGCTGGACACGCACTGTCGAGCCGCAGCTCAAGGATGCGGCCAGTATTTGGTGGAACACCATCAAAATACTGGACCTCTCCTGGGACGAATTCCGCGTCGAATTTTTACAAAAATACGATAACCCGGATATTCAATCTCGACTGCGCGCCGAAATAGTGTCGGCCCGACAGACACCCACCCAGTCCCTTACGGAATTCGTGTTGGCCAAGAATCAACTAGCGCGCCGCATTTCGACCGGACTAACTGAACCACAGCTGGTCAGTACGATCACTGGACTCACGCGCGACGAATTCCGTACACACATCCGCCTGCAACAACCAGCGACTTTCGGCGACCTCAGACGGATCGCCGGAGTCCTCGACCCCACCGCAGGCGAGCACCCCCCCCCCAAACAAAGTCAAACACTAACCCGAAGTCGGATTTCAAAAAGAAATTCGACCAGTCGCGCACACGGCGCCCTCCCAACACACCGCGCGCACACGCCAGCCCGGCCGTAAAACCGGCAGCGCCAAACCCGTGCAAGCATTGTGTGGCGGGCCCCACTGGAACAGTGACTGCCCCGATTATTCACCGGCTTCGGGAAACGACAAGTGAGTCGGCGGACATCTGTCCGACCCGCCGCCTCAACCACACACTCACATACCAATTCACCACCGCAATCAATGTTCGGCGATCACAACGGTGATATAAATTTCAAACGCGCATCAAAAAAATCGGCGTCATCATATATGTATATCACCCGTCACCGAAAAAAAAATTTCCGCGAGTAGTGGGCCACCATCACCACACAAAGCGACCCCTACTTCGAAATTTTCGCCGAAACCCGTGGAAAACGCCCATAGCACAGCGGCAACCGGGACGGACGCCCTAGTAATGGCGGTGCAAACCGCCCACCAGGACCCCGCTCCCGCGGTTGAGAACCAGTTGCCCCGCTACAAGGAGCATTCCACGTCGACTAACGCTACACAAATACGCCCCGACAAAATTCCGACCCCCGCGGTCGAGCTCGAATTTAGGTCAGGCTTTGTCACAGCCCTTCTCGACTCACAGGCACAAAAATCATATGTAAGCCCGAACATTGCACACAAATTTGGTACACCCCCCCACGGACAACCCACCCACGTCCGAATGGCGGATGGACACACATCCACAACAAGTGGCACCTCCTCATTCGTAGCCAGAATAGGGGAACTCACCATCACTTTTACCGCCGCCATTCTGGAAAACCTATATTGTGACATGCTCCTAGGACACGACTTCCTCGTCGAGAACGAAGTCTCTTGGGACTACACCACTAGCACCATACACTTAGGTTCACATAGGAGAACAACTGCGTGCTGGAAGGGCCGGACATCCACCCCCCGCCCGACAGCAGTTATCGATAATTTGGAAATAAATGGGGACGCCAAAACCCGCGCGAAAATTACCAAAATAATTAGTAACTACGCGGACGTCTTCAGTGGCCTGGTAGGCCGCACCAGATTAATCGAACACGAAATCCTCCTTAAAAACCAAACACCCATAGCACTTAAACCATATCCCTACCCACAAGCGAAACAGGACACAATCGACACCATGATAAGGGATATGGAACAACAGGGACTCGTAGAGCCAAGCACGTCCCCGTGGGCCGCACCCGTCGTTCTAGCGAAAAAAAAAGACGGATCCCCCCGACTGTGCATTGACTATAGGCGACTCAATGACGTCACCGAATCCGACGCTTACCCAATGCCGGACCTCAATAAATTGATACGCCAAATGAGAGGCGCCAAAATTTTCAGCGTACTGGACTTAAAAGCTGGATACTGGCAAGTACCGCTTAACCAGAACGCACGAAAATACACGGCATTCCGAACACGTCGGGGCCTATACCAATTTCGAGTCCTCCCCTTCGGCCTCAAAAATAGCCCCATGACCATGTGTAACAATACATGCTCCTGATAGAAAGAAAATCTTGTTATTATTTAATTGTCTTACTCCACAACAGTCCTGAGAACCGTGTGTCAGACGACAACCGCTGGGCAGGATCGTCGGCGCAAACATATAGTATTAATGTAAATTGCTGTTCATAATATTATAAACTGATACGTGTGTGACACAGGCGAGTGAGACTCCCTTCTCCATACGACTGGTAAGTTATGAAAGTATTGGTTTTACAATAAGTTTCTTTTCTGTCACCTTCAGCATCACAAAAAATTATTCCATCTTCAACTTTGGGAGTAAATTATGGTAGCAAATGAAGTCTTACCTAACCTAACCTAAGTGATACTACCTTTGAGTTGCCTACTTACCTAAGGTTAAAGTGCAATTTTAAAAACGGCAATATTTAAGCAACGCTTTTGTCCAACATAGGTACTTAAAATGTTCATTTAATATTTATTCTAACATTTCATAGACTTAACTAGCTGTCTCGTCCGGCACTTTCCGTGTCAATGAGAGTGGCCCATTTAACTCACTGACCATAAATACCAGTAGAGACAATGTCGTTTGAATTGTATTTAACAAGTCTGTTATTTTGTATGCAAAAAAAAGCTTAAGTCAACAGCTTTTTAATAGAGTGTAATAGTCATTAGCAGTGTTCCTAAACAGATACCTGAGCGGACTGAATACGATACCAGGGACCTGTCAGGTGCTTTGTTAAAAATAGAAAAAGATCTGTCATTACTCATTACCGGTGTAAATAGATAAACAACTGAGAAATCCACTTCTGGCAGATTGGATAAAATATGCTATAGTTTTTATGGTATTTCATTATATGTAATTAGCGTACTATACTGTATACGACCATCTAGTTATCAGCAGTGGTCGGGAGTAGCGCGCTAATTGAAGCGACTTTTAGGGGGGAGTAGCAGTAGCGTTAGCGTGCTACAAAAAAACGGCCGTAACACGTTTGGGTACAGTAGACCCTAAACGCAACACGTTTGGGCACAAATGAATACACCGTTTGGGTACACCATATCTCTAGAAATATAACACGTTTGGGTACATAGGAAATAGGTATTAATATAACATTTAGAAACACCTAGAAAAATAACACTTTAATTATTAATCATTAATTTTAAATTTTTAGAGTCTATTAGCGTTATCCAGGAGACACCACGAGGAGGTTGGCTCTATTTAGAGCTTAGAAATAAAAATAATTTAGCACGCGCAATCGTACGCCTAAAAAGGTACCGCTGATAAGGACCGCGCGCAATCGTATTGCAGCCGTATTTGTGTACCCAAACGTGTTCTACATTTACAGGTAAAAATAATGTAATGTACCCAAACGTGCTTCGCCCAAAAAAACAGTAGGGTCCCGGCTATTGGTTATCAGTCATTACCATTTACCGGTGGAAATCGAATTCAGTGAAACTAAGCCAGTGGCGTCGGTCTGGCGCTCTTTTTGTGCGAAAAAATGTAAAGTCATATGTCACGTTTAAGAATTAACAGGAAGACAGTCATCACTGGTGTAAGTCGATACTATAATTTTCCATCCGCTTTTGGCATATTGAGTGCTATCTGCTATGAGTCAACGAGTAAATTAGAAAACTGTGCTTTACCGAGTCAAGTAAGTCAGTAGCATTAGATGAAAATTGATTTACAAGCAACTTAGCGACCAATGTAGGTAATCTGACTACGCCCTAAGCATCATAATATCAGAGAACTATTACAGTATTTAAAATCATTTTTAATTTTTAACACACTTCTTAGTCATTATACATACCTATTTTCATGTATTCTAATTTTGCTTCTGTAAAAATAAATTACACTATGACAGGTTTCAATGAAATTTTGGTTTAACATAATTTTACATTATATTATATTATTATTACTCTTTAGGTTAAATATTCAATAGATTCAACAAATTATTCATCCTGAGAAATATTTTAACTAATTATTGCTTACTCTTTTACGTTGACAGGAATTTATTCAATATAATTTATTGAGTAGTGCTAATTCGTCTGTCACTACCCATAATTTAACTACCTTAATATTTATTTTCGACACATCGTTAGCATAAATTGAGCGGTAGTATACCATAATGGTTATTGTAGCTCAAATATAAATAATAGAAAAGAAAGCAATGAAGTTATTGATTGTACAATAAGTTCCTTTTCCGTCACTTTTAACAGCACTAAAAATTATTCAATCTTCAACAACGAGAATAGATTATAGTAGCTAACAAATGAAGTCTAGTTGGTACCTTTGGGTAACCTAAGGTTAAAATAAAATTCGGAAAAACGGCAATATTTAAGTAACACTACCTTTTCTCATATGAAGGTACTTACAAGATTAATTTAATATTAATTTTAACATTTTATACACTTAACTAGGTGTCCCACCCGTCATACACCGTGCAAAAGAGGGGGGCTCGTTTAACTCGCCAACTGTGAGTAATGGTAAAGACAATGTCGTTTGAATTGTATTTGACATACCTTTTTTTTTATGTAAGGATATCGTGCAGTCAATAGCAGGGCTTAGAACCGAAATTAAAAATACCGGTATTTTAACCGTAACCTATTGAAAATATTGGAACCGGAACCTTACCAAAATCCTTTTTTGATTTTCCTAGGAACCTAAACAGGAACCGGAACCGATATTTATCAGAAGATAATTTTTTGGTTAATTTCGGTTTTTTTCGGTTCTAGTTTTATTTAATTACTTAATATATTTAGGCACGTAATACATATTGTTAAATAATAGTTGATTCTTAAAATTTGGTTGTAAATGAATACGGGTAATTATAATTGTACATTTCTATAATCTAACAGTTCCAGGAAACAAAAAAATATATATACCTCTAAATACCGGTATTTACCGGTACCAGAACCGAAACCTTAATTCTGTAATTTTAAGAACCGGGACCGAAACCGGCACCAAATTTTTATTTTTTTGAAGAACCGAATTGGAACCGAAACCGAAAAAATCATAAAGGTTCCAAGCCCTGGTCAATAGATTTGTAATAAAAGGTTTAGCTATTAGTTATTAGAAGTGCACCTAAATAGATACCTGAGCAGACCAGATACGGTATCCCGGAACCTGTCTGGTACGTTGTTAAAAGTCGAAAAATACTCGAAGATCCTATTTGAGTGTCTAGATATTACTCATTACCGATATAGATATAGATATTACGTTATAGATAAACAACTGGGCAGTCTACCTACGGTAGATTGGATACAATATACCGCTGCTGTAATGGTAAATGCTCGGGTTCATGTTTGTATGAAAAAAGTGTAAGTCGATTGTTCTATGAGATTATCTATTTATCAGTCTTCGCCGGTGGAATTCGAATTCCGTCCAATTTAGCCAGCGCTAATCTGTTTTTTTATAAAAAATAAACGTAAAATTTAATGTTGGAGTATCAACAGAAAGACTGTAATAGGGCAAATAAGTCACCTTATGTGAAAATTAACTGGACTTATATAGGTTTAAGGTTATCTGACTACGTCCAAGGCAGCTATTTAAATTGATTGCGGACCAGACAATGAACTTCCGTAAGTGTAACTTGGCAGCACCTATGTAGGCAATCTGACTGTATCTGGTCAGATAACGGGTGGCAGTTAGAACTAGTGATGTAAAGAATATTTTTTTTTAAGTATTTAAGATACTACTCAAATACTTTAACTGTATAGTATTTCAAATAATACTCAAATACCCCAAAAAAAGAATTTGAAATACTTTCAAAATACTTTTGGTTTATAATTCTTTTTTAACACAGTAAAAACGTAAAAGTACGCTTTCAGCAGACAAGCAGAAAGACACATTGTACACAACTGCACAAGTCTTTAAATTAATAAATAAATATGTCAGAGAATTGCAGCTATATAGTGATTGGTGGGACAATCAATATTATTCCCATAATCCCGTATCAAGGCAGATATTGTAACTGATATTATCAACAGTTAACTAATTATACAAAAGGAAATATTGTTATTGAATATGTATTATAAGCATAGATAATAGATATGTGGATAGGCCATTGCTATATTAACACTGTATGGGGCGCATTCTTTTTTGTGGGAGAGAGAAAACATCTTTAAGAATGTTCAGTCTCCTGCATGGGCCATGGGGTACTATTTAAGGTTATGTTCAAACTTCAAATAAAATCGTCGATGTTTATAAATATTTTAAATTATACTGGAATCATAATAATTAAACCCAATATAATATAATTTTTATTTACCTAATAGTTTTTAAGTTACTTAAAATACTTTTGCTTTGCGCGTGACTAATATTTACACCATGTAACCTCAAATTGATAGTACTACAGGAATACATGATAAACTCCAATAGCCTATACATCTCTTTATTATCTATGATTATAAGAAACCATCGACTACACAGAACTACAGAATACTAAATAAAACTATTATTCAATTATTTTAGTTGACAATAATGTTTTTCCAACCACATTTTCGAATAAAAATAAAATATTCGAAAAAAAAAACAAAATACTCAATACAAATAGATATTTAATATAAAAAAAAAATGTATAAAAGACCATTGAAAATATTTCATGTTGAAAGTATTTATAAAGTTATTCAATACTTAAAAAAGTATTTGAATACTTTTACTCAAATACTTTACAGCACTGGTTAGAACACCAAATTTTCAAATACTTTAGATTTTTGTAGATGAACCTATGACAATCAAACTTCTGTTTTTCAAATAATAACGCTACTTTTTCAATTCTAATTATTCATTAGATATTTTTTTTTTAAATTTCTGTTGTATCTAAATCGAGATTCGAAAGAGTAGTTTTTGAGTTGTATGTGTGTACTTCATAATAATAAGACATGTCAATAGTAATGGGTTAAATAAATTTAATTGTTTATTTGTTTTGAAAATGTTAGTTTATATTAATCCATCAATATAAATAATTTGTTGAAATGATCTAAGTATAATGAATACTATTACATCTAATACTTTGGATCTTTTTTATTGTTGTAAACCCATATTTAAGAGTTATTTTAATTATTATAATGCATAAACATTTCAATAACTTAGGATCTATTTATTAATTTTTTAATTTATCCAACGCCACGGTCATGGCACGAGGTAAGTAAAAAAAATTAACCTACACGTGAATATATAATCCTATCCATAATAATATTATCTCGAAGTAGGAGTTGCCCATTTAAACAGTGTAAATGTTGGTGGTGTTTTTAACAGTACCAAATTAATTATGAATCATGAATCAATTAATAACTAATAAATTGAAAAAAAAATCAGACAAATTGTACAGATGATCCTTTTGCAAAAATCGTGGAAATCGTAGGGTTATAAATTAAGTTATTAAAGGTTAGGTGCAAACTTTTTAATGAGAAATTATAATGAAATCTGGAATCACAGGCTAGGTTAAGTTGAGCCGCATCAAGCGTTATCGTGCGACCGGTTTCCAAACTCCATTTTGTGTACGCAATAAAAAATAACTGCTATCTCTCATTCGCATATTCATTATTAGTTTCATTTCTAGATATTTACTAGAAACATATACCTTAATACAGCAGCAAATCAGACTGTCATAACTAATCATTACACAATTATAGATAATTTAAACTCATCACTGCAAATAAATAACAAAAAAAACATAAAACTATTCAAATTCTGCAACATTTATAGATTATATAATAAGGTGTTTAGATTGTTATCATGTACCAAATTGACTGGATTATTTGAAACCAATAATACTACAACAGAAATAAATATTTTCAATAATCCAATGCTAGATACCATAAATAGCAGAACAACCTCAAAGTATTATACAGGAAGAAAATATTGAAGATTAAAACCACGGATTACCAGTGGTCTAGTGACGTCAATAAATAATAGGGACAAACTTAATATGAAAACAAAGAGAGATCCAACAAATTATAAATTAATAAATTATTATAACTTATAAGGCATGTATAAATAAATTAACATTACTTATTCGGAAGGCTAAAGAACCACACTATATATGTCCAAACGGGCATGGCCGGTTTCCGCCAAAAGTGTACCTTTCCCTTTTCCCCCAATTCACTTTTCCGCTAAATCATAAATTGTTCGATTCCCTTTTCCGCCAAAACTCTGCCTTTCCCTTTTCCCCCCAATTCTCTTTTCCGCCAAATCAAAAAAGTAAGTCTAGAATTTGAATAATGTTTGAATATTATATATAAAATATACAATATGTCAGTCAACAATATTTCGGTTCAAAAGAAGTAATAAATTTAATAGTAAGTTATAGTTTATCGAGGACGGTTAGAAAGCGACTAGGCTGCGTACTATTATAGGTACAATAACGGTTGGTTTCGTACGTATCATACAACTGTCAACTGTAACAATATAACTGGTACAACAAAATAAAAACGAAATAATCCCGATAATCAGTGATCAATTTATCATTTGGTTCAAATTACGGTACGTTATAGAAATATATATCATTATAGTACAAACTTTTTAATGTATATAAAATAAAAATAAAATTATAATTTATAATATATTAAAAATATTTAAATTATACTAGACTAACTTTTTTGATTTGGCGGAAAAGAGAATTGGGGGAAAAGGGAAAGGCAGGGTTTTGGTGGAAAAGGGAATCGAACAATTTATGATTTGGCGGAAAAGTGAATTGGGGGAAAAGGTAAAGGTACACTTTTGGCGGAAACGGGTAACTCCCGTCCAAACACGCATCAGTTCGCGCACTTTTGAGCCTGCTCGTATGTCCTTTAGATATAGTAGTTCACCGCGTATAATTATTATCGCGTCGGCATATACCAATCTGTTGTCGAAGACGGCCAATTCATTCCGCAACAATTAACCATCATTATTGCTCTCGTTATTGTAGTTATTGTTATGTCAAAGATTATGGAATCACACAAGGTAGTTACATTTACTCAGTAGCAGTGGCATTAATATACGGTAAGTTATTTGTGTTTGCTGAATGCTGATTGCTGATGATATAGTGCTAGTTAATGTTAATGATAATCGAAAAGAAATAAAACTAAATGCTAAAAGTGACTTACAACGTATCTATAATTGAATGGAACAAAATGTGTCCCCTTAACATAAATGAATCAGTATGCATTCCAATATTCACAAGTCATTTTCAGCTACCTGATGGATACAACTTTATAATACACAAATATAATAGCTCCTAATTACACCAATTATAACTGTAAACGAATTAAAATGGTATTATAATTCAAACATCTATGAATAATGAAAGATTTCGATCCAAAATAGACAAATCGTGTACAGAATGTCACACATAAAATGATAAGTTTAACTACTCTATTTTATAAAATGAGTTTTCTAAATAAAATAACTATAAGACAAGTATATATTTGTCATATAATATATGCCATTGTGAAATTCTATTTTACTATATTATGATATAACATGCTAAGGAGGCACAAAAATAACAGACATAAATAAAGTCTATATTACCAAATAAAATATAATAAAAGTAGCTTACTCTCTTCTGCCGACTTACCCATCAGTCGAATTACTTAGCCATACAAACATACTAACTACCTATCTATAAATTGTACATTTAACAAATTCTCATAAGTTCCAAATAATGGCAAATACTCAATGATATAGAAATAATAGATAGGAGAACAGAAAAGTAAATAAGACCACATAATGCAACATTAAAAAGTTCAATAAGTCCTCCAGTTTACGCATGGTAAATACTAAATGCAACAACTTGGGAAATTATATAAATAGTCTAATACAACATTTATGTAACAAAGTCTAATAAAACCAATGATATAATTAATAAACATCATATTATAAAAAAAATGAGTAAAAATGTAATGACCTTGATAAGAATATGTGGATCAATCAAGTTATAGTTATAAATAGTAGATATGTGTAAATATAAATAATTAGGGAAAATGGTGTTAATATTATTAGTAATATAAATTAATCAATACTATTGTATATATAGATAATTAAGAGAACTGTATAAGGAAATTTATCTATCACTATACATTATTATTATTGTATTTATCTATAGAAACTCCGTATACCAGAAATGAGCTTAGCTCAGTTGGTATACGAATCAGTTCAGAGTTCTCAATATTATTATTATTATTATTGTTATTGTATTATAACTGAAATATGCTGAAAAATAAATAAGTAAATAAAAATGGACGGGGGAATGTGTTTCGGGTTAATGGCTGACGGGGAAGTGTCCATAAATCAATATGAGTGATTTAGGCCAAATACAAAATACAAGTCTAATAAACAAACGAAAAAGTATTCGTTTTCCTTGAGCACTTCGTGAAAATTAAAAATTCCAAAGTTAGACTTTGAGGACCACATTCTTATTTCTTGGGTATAGATAGAGGTACCCATGAATCATAATATTTCAGAATCACGAATGCGATTGACTTGGCTGTGGATTGCTTATACATACAAACACTGATCTTTATTATATAGATTAGGTCAATGAAAAAGTATTCTGTAATAAGTATTTGACTTGTTCTGACCCATAAGTATATTTTACTATATACATAACCTACTGTCATAAAAATATAAAATAAAAAATGATCACATAGTAAAATATTAGATTTTAAAAGTATAAAATGTGTCAAAGCCATTATTTTATTTTTTAAATTCAAAATTGGATAATATCAACATTATTGATTGTATGTTGTACAAAATGTATCAATATTTTGAATAGTTAACTAATTTTTACTATTCATTTTAATTTACATTAAGTATATTAAATTAAATTTGTATAGTGAAAAATTAAACTCAATGGTTATTAAAACATTTTACAATAAATTATATTGAAGATATACGTACGCCGAATTACTTCAACTATAAAAAGATAAATAGTAATAATTAAATGCAATATTATTTTAAATGGACCTACTGTAAAAAATTAGATATAGAATAACAAAAATATTTCGGAAAAATACTATTAAGAACAGTTAAGCTGAGAACGACATTTTTATCTTTTGATAACGTTCGATTTTTTTCCAACGTTGTCAAACTTAATAGTTAATTATTATTGAACCATAATTTGAGCTTAAAATTATAGTTTCTTGAAATTAAAATTCCCATTGAAAACTCTATAAGAAACTATTTTTTAAATAGCTACGGATAACATGGAAAAAAATTAATACTATTCAAACAAATGTACCAAATATTAAACATACATAGTAAATAAATGCAGTATATTATAGTAAATTGAAATGAAAGTAATTTGTCAAAATATTTAGAGTTTGAATTTAATGGCATATGCTACCCCGCTATAATTGATTTGTAGGTAACTCACTACATATTATTTATTTTATTGTCTTTGACGTGTGGTGCAAATTATGTTATCTTTGATTTTCTACATCGGACACCGGGACACCAGATTTACCACTGCACGTATATCGTTGCATATATAATATTTATATATATAGTACGTTTTGTCGAAGCGTTATCATATGAAGTCACTGTGAATAACGAAGATAACAACAATTACTTAAACAACAGACTATTTCCTGCCTCATCACGCTAGTGAAACTGCAGTTAAAGTGCTTCGATTTTCTTCAATAGTAGCTTTTTTGGTAGGAAAATGAATATAGTTGGTGCGTTTGGGAGGTTAAAATATAATTTCCCAATAGTCTTTCAAAAGCAACAGGAAAAACCAACAACAAATTAAGGAAAAATGGGAATTTTTAAGCAAAACCAATTTTTCAAAAATTCGATTTTGGTTTTTAGTATAACAAAAATGACAGTAGATATATGAAATTCTCATTGAATATTTGTGCAAGTATTTTCTATACACAGTACAATTTTCAAAGTATTTTTGATTTGAGTTGAAGTATTTATAGGCATATGAAATTTTCAATTATTATTTCTTTTTTTTAACTCAAACCGATAAAAAAATTTGGCTCGGTCAAAAACTTTAAACAATTTCTACCGGAAAGTCAAATTAAATTTTTATGAGCGTTTGAAGTTGAAATTTTTACAGCATTGGATATTAACTCGATTAACAAATTACTGTAGACACTTGGAATTTACACCAAATATTTATTTCATCAATTCATATACTTAATACAATTTTCAAAATATTCTGACTCGTTGTAGGCTGTTGACGGACATTTCCATTTTCCTTTTTTTTCTATAAATGTCTGTTAAGAAACTTGCTTTATCATTATTAATTGTGTTATCATTATCATGTTTTTTTGCTATCAATTATGATATTATTATGATTAATATATATGAAGTTTATATAAGAAATAATAAACGATACGGTCCGCTTTCGCAGTTCGCACGCAAAATATGTTCGTAATTTCACATATGATAAAACCAAAATTTACATTACATTAAATGGTCCTACGATCCGGATACATCAGTTTTACATCTAGTTACATCGCCTCGTTCGCTCACGTTGCGTTCGAAAACATCGAAATGTTCAACACAATTCGCTTGGTCAAGCTCGAATAGTCGTACTTATCGTTCTTCGCCTATTTTACGTCCACGCTGTTTGACCTCACACACTCACAATGGACATTCAAATTCTCAAAAATAAAGGCAAACTTACTCTGAAAAAAACGAGAGAGGCTAACCGAAGACGTGGTCAATCGTTACTCAGATGAGGAAGCTCAACTTCAGTTGAACTTATTGGAAGATGCCTTCTCCAAGTACAACGAAGCTTACGATGAGAAATCGGCAGAAGCCAACGATGAGGAGAATGAAAAGTTCATAGAAGACTTAGAAAAGGTCAGTGACTATTACATCAAAGCTAAAAGTAAGCTAATCGGTAGGTTACAATCACGGACAGCCGCGACAAGCACTGCTGACAATCGTGAAATCATAAATAAATCGATCAGACTGCCACCGATCAACATACCAACCTTTGAAGGAGATTTCGATGATTGGTATACTTACAGGAACCAATTCATATCAATCATTCATTCAAACACATCAGTTGACGATACACGCAAGATTTATTACCTTAAATCAAGCTTAAAAGGGTTAGCATCCCAAATCATTGAGGCAATGGCATCGATTGGCGACAATTATTTGGAAGCTTGGAATTTAATACTAAGCAGGTGTGACAATGAACGTCTTATTGTCCAGAGTCAAGTTCAACAGCTGCTAACTCAACCCATACACCAAACCGATACTATCGTCGGCCCAAAGTCGTTGCTCGATGGCACAAACAAAAATTTGAGAGCATTATCCGTATTACATCAACCCGTGGATAAGTGGGATGCTATTATTGATGGTATTGTTGCAACGCGCTTGCCTACAGAAATGAGAAAATATTGGAAAGTTGAGTCTGCTTCTTACTCGTGAATATCCACATGGGCACAGCTCAAGCAATTCATCGAAAATCTATTACAAGCGTTGAATATGTTACAACACAAACCAAATAACGTAAATAATACTGGTAAGACAAACAAGTTTGTTAGAACCACAGCGCATGTGGCGACTGATGGTCAGACTAACACATCAAACCAGTGTCCAGTGTGCCCACAGAATCACATAATTTACAAATGCAATACTTTCATGACAGCAAAGCCAAGTGAACGATTAAATTTAGCTAAAAGGGCTAAAATGCGTTTAAATTGTTTGAGTACGGCCCACAGTTCAAATCAATACAGTAACGATAAAACTTGTAAAAATTTTGGATTAAAACACCACACGATCTTACATTTGGACATGAAAAGGGTCAGTACGGCAGTGACAGAGGGTGAAAATGCATCAAAGGACCCAGGAAAAGAGCATAGTTCACATAGTACAGTGGCTCATGTTGGATCATCACACCCGACCACATCACAGAATGTAATACTGTGTACATGGGTCGTCTCACTATCCTGCTATTATAAACTGGAAATTTGTTAGAATTTATGGAATTTTATATACTCGAAAAAGACACATGATTTCTAGTCCAAACTTGATAAATATATTAAGATATCGAAAACATCATTTTTAGAGTTTTTAAATGAACATAAAATAGGATATGAAGTATGAACAAATAGAAAACTATACAAATGAGTTATTGACTATGGATATATTTTAAATGCTATGACTACCACTATATAAATTTAAATATGGTATTAGATATCGAAAAATTATGTGAAACATGGATGTAATTGTATACAAGTAGTATACAAAAAATTATCTAAATTGGGCATTAAAGTGTTAAATTAATCTAATGTTAAGGTGTTTTTTAACGGTTTAAAAATCCAAGTGCGCCAGAACATTTATAGTTTTTTTACTGATGCACCTAATTTAATAAATAATGATATTATGCTGACAGATAAAAATAAATTAAGATATTTGCGACTGTACTTAGAAAATGGCCTTATAAGGGTTGGTGGTGGTCGATTACAAAACGCGTTAAATTCAGACCAGTTCTAACACAATCCTATATAAATACTTCAAAACAGCATTACCGCAAATTTAATACTACGAGATGAGCATAAAAACTGCTACACGCAGATCCACAGGCTATGTTATCAAATGCACGACTAGATATGGAAATTGATGACTAGACATACACATCATAAAAGTAATAAATGTTTTCGGCTTCAACCTACTATAGTGAAACCCATAATATGGAGGGCTGAGCGAGTAGAACCCGGCTGACCATTTAAAAAATGCGGCGTTGATTGTGTCGTTTCTCTTACTATCAAAACCAATTTGAGAAAAAAAGGCAGCAGTTACTAAAGGTTTATTTGCCTCTTCGTGTGCTTTAGTACTCAGGCAGTCCACATACAACTCGTAAGCGATCTGACCAGCAATGAATTCTTTAACGCTTTAAAGACGATCGGTGTGTTTGGATATATAATATAGTAACACTGTTACTAATTTCGTCAGCGCCTATAAAAGGGCTTTTAGACCTCAAAAATGTGTTCCAGTCAGCTACTCATTTGGAAGAAATGCATAATGCATCAGCTACAGAGGGAATTATTTTACATTTTATTCCTAATTTTGGTGGGTTATCGGAGGCCTCCATAAAATCTTTTTAAACACATTTATACCAGGCATTGGGTGAATTTTATTTAACTGATGAAAAACTACATAGTATGTTGATACAAGGCGTCCTAAATTCCTGCCTTCTCAATCCTATTTCCACAGATTCTTCTGACGCGATACCGTTAACTCAAGTAAATTTGTTTGATTAGTGAACCTGTTTGCTACCCAAACCCTAAACAATAACACAAAGCCTCAGGAAACGTTGGAATGACAAATATTTAGCCCAACTTCAAACAACTAAAGAAAAATGGTTGTCCAGTAGAGGTCCCACTTTCAACCTTTTTATGGTGGAACTAATAAAAGAAGATAATAATATTACTCCCTTGTCATAGTCTTTGGGTCGTATTAGTTGGTGTTCAACCAGGAGCTGACGGTGTTGGCAACTGTCAATAGTCAAGGTAAAGAAGTTCAAATATCAGTAAGAAAATTATGTCCACTTCCATTTGAGGGTAATAGTCAGCACTTAGTAAAATAAAAAAAAAGGTTAGATTGTATTATAATATATCTGCAAAAAAACTATAATGTCCACTTGTATAATTTTTCATTGGTTTGTTAAATTTAAAATTGTTTTTTATACTTTACCGTAATTTGTAATTTTTATTATTATTATTTAGATTATTAGCATCTTTAATTTGTTCTATTCACTGAAATAATTTTTTTCAAATGTTTAACTATTTGAAGTAGGGTGGCATGTTGACGAGTATATTTTCAAAGCATAATATCTATATGTAAATCTGATTGTTATCGCGTTACTACTCACGAAGAGCGCTTGTATAATGTTCATACTAAACCAATATTATTGTCGGTATGCGTTCGACTAATTATCATCGCGTAAAATACATTTCTCATAACGAAAACGAGTCTAAAATAAATACGGTCAACAAAATTCAAAAAGTAACCCATTTTATTAGATTAATTTTAAATCGATTAAATTATTAATAAATATTATACTTTAAAATGTTGGTTTATTTTTGTAATTTACGAACTCAGCTATGGCACTAACTCCGCAGTGTTAACATGTTATAAAAATTGATTAGGTAATAATAGACAAGAGCCCTGACTGAATAGTGGATAAATTCATTCCTATAATGATATTCAGTAAGTGCAATTTTGAGGATGGTCGGAAAAGTCTTGAGACGCAATTAACATAAATTGATAAATTACAAGATTAAACACATTAAAAAATATATATAAACATACTTTTTTCACCTAGAAATAAAATAATAACATACTATTTAATAAATATCTAATACTATAGGTACCTTATGATTCACAATTTAAGAAATAAAGGGATGACTCAATATTTTCCCACGACAAAATATTTGATTTCATAGAATTTTAGGACGATCTACTACAATTTAAATTTATCTTGATGATACAATTAATTGTTTAATTCGTGATGGTTCAACATACAGTATAAGGTTTTTCACAAGTAATTACAGCAACAAAAAAAAATTGTGGACAAGGGCTTGTAGTCAAGTTTGTCATTGAAATGGACGATAAATGATAAACCATTGTATACGAAAAAAAATTGGTGTATGAGCCTAGGTGACATATATATATTATAGAAAAAAATATAATATAAAAACAAAAATTAATGAAGATCAAAATTATCTCATGGCTATCATATCATTTATTTTCCGGTAAATTTATTTTTTGATAAAGATAAAAAAAATTGTGGGGAATATTTTATACATTTTTATAATATTAAGTATGAAATTAAATTTTTAAGAATTTCTAACTGAAAAATAATTTGTTCATTTTCGATATTTAGCCGAATTTTGGAAAAATGTTAACTTTAAATGCATAACACACACATAATTGTACCTTTGTCTTTAATATTTTTGAACTGGTATCGAAAAACCTTATTTGGAACGTTGAAATAAATTTCTAGGGCTTTTATAAAGCAAACAATTATTTATCTACTATAATAAGTGAAAACTAAATTTTAAAACATCGAATTTTATCATGAACATAAATAACTCAAAATGGATCAAAATGTCATAATATATGGAAAATGGTCACATTAATATTTTATGAAAATGTTAAGTGTTCACAGAAATTAGTTTTTGATTCCACTAAAAATGTAAAATCGATTTGGTCGAAAATTGGTTTCGTGTAATATTTTATTTTTTCCTTTATTTTTTCTTCCCGGTTTCAAAACTACTATGAATTTTAACCTTTGATCTATGAAATGTACCAACTAGATTCACTTTCCTATGAGAAAAGATGCTGAAGACATAGCCTATTATAACCTAAGTCCTAACCCTCGAAAATCGAAACATTTTTAAGAACCCAAATGTTGATGACAGTGAGAAAAAATAATAAGACATACATTGTTGTAGAACCAATAAATTTCTCACAATTTTCGGAATGACAGAATCTAATGAAAAATACCTAATTCATAATATTATATTTCCCCAAACTTGTCCCCTTAAGACATTGTTTAGTCGGGGATAACTTCTTATTTCTGAATATAAGACATATTTTTACTAACATTACTCTCAAAAAAAATGTCATAATCTTTAACAAAGCAGAACTGATAACGTACCATCTGACACTATAATAAAATAGAAATTAAAGTTATTAAATATAAAACATTCATAATATTGTGCTAAGATCAAGGATTTAACTAAAAATTATAAACACTTAGTTTAAGACCAATATGGATATTTAATTTTTAATATCTTACTTTTTTTTGGATTTAATACTCCTGAAAATTGAATTTAAGTACTTAAAACAAAATAACATCAACTAGGTATCTAAATTATATTTGATATAATAGATGTACAATAAATATTGTTGTTCCTAACTCTTAACACATGTAAGGTTCCTTTAATTTTATCATATTGCATAAAAATAACTTCCAGTTTTTACTTTTAAAAAGAAATACCAGGCTATAATCTAGCATTTTACAATTGCCTTAATATTTTTATTTTCTGACTTCCATTTAAAAAACTTATGAGAACTTTTGCATTCAATTTTCAAGAGAGATAACATTTTTTAAAAATATACAAATTTCTCAAGGCTATAAATATATTAAAAGAGCTAAAATATTTCAAAAATGTTACCATATAATATAGTGACGCGGCTACGGTGATGATGAGGGTCACGGTGAGCCGGCCTTGAGCTTTGTGGGATAATCACAAACCAAAAAAAGAATAACGGACGATCACGGTTATCGTGAATTAACACTTTATTTAAGATGTATAAGCAAAACAGATCGGACACGCATCGTAGGTGTCGTGTATGGTGAGGTAAAAAAAAATGGTGATGCGGCGATCGTCGGTGCTGGTGTATCCCGTTCGACGATCGGCGTAAGAGAGCGACCCCGTCGCAGCCGGCCGGTGCTTGTCCAGCGCGACTTGTTTTCCCGTCCCACCTAGCCTTTGCGGCGTGGAGCGAGAGTCGACGGTGTCGCGTCGTAGTCACCCGTGGTGGTGGTTGATAAAGTCGTAGACCGGACGCGGCGGTGCCTGTACTTTGTACTGGCTGCTGCCGCGTACCGTGTCAATAGAAAATGCTAATATAAATATTCAGTGAACGTTTCAAGTGTTAATAGTTATTAATTTTCGAGTTACACCAAAAAATAAAATTAATTTTTTCAAAAGTTGGATTTGAGTAAAAATAACCATTTTATTCTAAAACTACAGGGAATTTTCAATTTAGACCCTCTTGAATGTACCAACTCTACACTTCACTTTTTAAAATGATGCTGAGTTCGTAATCGGGGCATTATTACTAACAAAGAGCCTGACGACAGAGAATACAAGAAAACAGGACCTCGTGAATCGACAGAATACCAGGCACTCACCCAGGAGTAAGGTAAATGCTAATTTATAAAAAACGATAATTTTATGTAAATTAAAGTAAATTAGCACATACCAGGTTAAAATAACCTACAATAGGTGTCTTGATCATACCGGTTCCTAATAGTTTTATTCCAATTTTAATATTAAGGGCTTATCTAATCTAAGGTTAAAAATGTTGAAAAATTTGGGAAATTTTAGTGTAATTCCTACAGAGCTAAACGTGGTTATAGATTGGAAAGTATAGTTCAGCCTGAACTGCGTTAATCTCATATCTAGTGTACTTTAATCACGTAAATAATGGTAATTATAATTTAATAATTACAATGGGCAGTAAATGCATTAGTAAATTAAATATTTTTGAGATTATCCGGGAGTTGTAGAAGCGTGGCATTGAGACTGGGGAGTCTAAGGTTGATAAACTCTTAATTATTGAGGAGTATATGGCCCCAGAATCATTACGGTTTGAGGTAACTGGAAAGTCGTCAGTCCAGGTACTGAAAGGGAAAACATCGAGGGTTCCAATTGAAGGGGATGAGGTCAACTCCAAAAAAAGTTTCATATATCAGTTCATGGAGCAGATGTTAGATAGGCTGGAGGGGTTGGAATCAACGGTCGACAAGCAGCAACTGACAATCGCTACTCTCAGTGAGAGCGTGTAACGCTTGGAACGAGAGTTAGCCTAAGAAAAGCTCAGGTCGACCGAACGGGTGGAGCAAGCAAGTTGCTCATGCCATGGGAATTTGCCAAACTATCCACCAATGATATATCCAGAGCAAATCCAATTTACCAGGACGAAAGTCAAAATTTTCGGGACAAAACTAAATTGGTGAGTTTCGAAAGCCGATGGGCTAACGTACGGAGCAGATTAAAGTAACCGGTGAAATGTCCAGCGCGTGTCTTAGGTAATCTGTCCGGAGTGTGCGGCAGAAGTCATAAAGAAGCGTTATGGAGTAGTTTTTTCGGTGTTAAAAGTGTGCATTTCTCGGACATCCTGCTCATTCCCCAAAATGAGATGAATATGGCCCGTACGTTGATACCAGTGTTTGCCGGAAAGAGGGAGGAAGACCCAGTGCGGTGTTTGCTCCAGACCGAAGTAATACTTGAAGAAACCGGTATCCATGTGGCAGATGGGTGATTGTTTTGGCCCCTGTTTTGGCCGCATAAGCAGGAGCATGGTGGGGAGACATAAGAGCGTTGGACTTACCATTGCAATAGTTTAAATACGAACTATTAGAAAAGTTTAACAGAAACGAGTTGCAGTCGAGTCTGGAATCAGAATTATTGAGCATAGAGCAGACCAAGACTGAAACACTGGGGGAGTACGTCCTACACAAGTAATAGTTGTATCGAAAGTTAAACCTTGGTCTGACAGAAGCAGCAGTAGTACTAACGGTGATTGGACTCATGCGAGATGAATTTAGAATTCAGCTACTGAAATCGGTCAGTGAATTACGTGCGCTTGCACATTTTCTGGATGGTAGCAAGACTGTAATATCGGAAAGGCGGGTGTGAGCACCAGCGGACCACCAATATTGAAATGGTCGGATAAAAGAAAATCTGAGATGGCTGGGAAATCCCAGGTGCCGAATCCGAAACAACTAGTCTTTGACAGCACGATGCAGGGTATGTGGTAGTTATGAATACTAGCAAGCTGCATGTCCGAAAATAAAGTAGTAGTCGGGAAACACCAAAACGACCGGCGGAACCTTTGGGTCTTGGCCGGCCAAGAAGTAACCGGCAGAAAAGTCACGAGTCGTCTGAAGAATGGTAAGCAACGGAGTCCAACTATTGCAGAAAGTAACGTTCAGGTACTGGAACCACAAATTACAAGAACTGACCCGAAGAAACGGACCGAAGACTCAGGAAACGGTCCAAATAAATCGGGCCAGAAGAGTTCTGTACCAGTGAATCCCGGTAAGAATAGAAATAATCCGGAGAAAAACTTTGGTCAACCAAAGATAACCTACGGAGTGAGGAGTTGTAAAGTGAAAACCGTCGAACCTCCGGAGAAACAAGGTTGAAATCGCCAAAGCCACCCTAGAAAATCCAGTGGAAACGACGTTCAGGTAAAGGGATCACTGTTTGTCACAATGAACCGAGTAAATGGTTCGGTGGTGGAAAGGTTATCCGACCACCTAGACAACAAGCAAGGAAAATGAATAATGAATAAAAGCTGTAAATGTTCCAGACAAAAAGAAAAATTTACCGAGGTGAGTTATCTTTCCTAGGAAAATGTCGTGGGCAGCGATTCCAGTAATGCGGAACAAGATAAGTTAACACAGCAGTTGTTAATTTGTCAGGTCTCATCCGAAGATTTTCCCAAGTAGTTAATTCCTTATCCAAGGGAAAATGCAAGAGGAGAGACTCAGATACTGACTCAAAGTTTTAGTTGCGACAACATTTTTCGGATCTGTGGACCAGAACGTTGGAGTCTCCAGCCATTTCAACGGTGTCAAAGGAGAAAACGAAGGCAAGAGATGTTCCGTTGCCAGCCATAGAACTAGAGTTTGCACTCTGGGCAGCAGTAGCGCTAATGTACTCTCAAGCGGCGAGGACATACGTCAAACCATGGGTGGCAAAGAAGTTTGGCCAGAGTTTTTCCGAAGAACCGGAGATTGTCCGAATGGCGGATGGTCGAACCCGAGAAATTACGGAGTTTTCCGAATTTCGGACCCGAATAGTGGATCTGGAGGTAAGCTTCAGGGCCACAGTCTTAGACGATCTCATCGGGGATTTCTTCCTGGGCCATGATTTCCTCGTGGAGCAACAAGTCGCTTGGGACTACAGCGGTTGCATAATCCACCTGGGGAAAGAAAGACGTGTTTCCGTAAGTTGGAGAAATCAAAGTAACTCAGGTCACTGTAGGAGTGTACTTATCAACCGCAGGTCTATGTGAAGGAGAGTACGGTATATGGGTCAAGCAAGTCCTACGCTAATATCCGGAGGTTTTCTAAGGAGAGGTAGGTAGAACTCAGGTAATAGAGAACTGGAAATGGCGTTGGTCAGAAATTTAAAAAGAGAAGTTCTGGAAGTTGAAAGAGTCTTTGGTGTCCGCCCCACGGCTCTGTCATTTTCTTCCAGGTAAGCCATTCACTCTACAGACCAACACAAGCGAAGTCGAAGTTGATGCGTGTTCTTCCAACGGGGGGAGAGAGTGACTAAAATCGTCTCCTAAAACTCAATCTAGCTCTAGAAAGATACTTGGCAGTCAAACGTGAATGTCTAGCCATAGTTTGGGCAGTTGACAGGTTCAGGCCATACCTGGAGTCCGGGAAGTTAATGTTGTTTACAGATAAAGCGGAACTCCGATGATTACAGCAAGCTCGCTGTACCAACAACAAACTAACGCGATGAGCGCTACAACTCGGGGCTTTCGATTTCGAAATGCGGCACGTACCCCGAGTAGAAAATGAAGCAGCCAACGAGCTATCTCGTTGTCTGGCGGGACCGAATACAGTGCACGAAGAGTCGTTAGAGAATTATATCCACGATCACCCGGTGATTCAGCCTGAAGTGTCCGGAGAAACGTCCGTAATCTTCAGTGATATGTCCGGAGTGTCCGGTTTGGGTGTCACCCAGTGTGGAGCGATCCAGCCAAAGAGGGACCACGGAAACGTATCATTTCAAGACGTCCGAGAGTGGCAATAGAACGACCCGAACATACGGGAGATAGTTGTTAAACTCTCCGGAGACAGGCAAGATTCGGTCGTCTCCAGACGTTGTACGTCATCCGGGCCAAGGTGTTACACCGCCACCCACTATCCATCGCGCATGGAGAAGAGGGGGCGGTCGTCCCGGCGGACAAGGCCCAGATTCTGCTACAAAGGTTTCCCGATCACGAAGCAGCCAACTACCCAGGGTGGAAAGAAAGGTACCGAAGCATAAAGAGTCGTTTTTTTTGGGCCAGTATGCAAGAAGCAGTGCGTAACTACGTACTGGCATGCTACGTCAGTGCATGTGTAACCAATGAATCGCAAACCAAAAGATTGGATGTGCACCCGAGTCCCACGTCAATCGTCGGAAGTGCTGAGCATCGATCTTATGGGTCCGTAACCGCGGACCCAGAAGGATAAGAAAACGATTCTGGTAGTAACTGATTGTTACAGTTGCTGGGTAGAAGATTAGCCCTCAGGAAAGGCGACCATCAAATCGATTGCGGACACATTCGAACAGGAGTTGTTCCTACGGTTCGAATACCCGAGGGCATTACTGTCGGATAATGGTCCTCAATTCGAGTCCCAGGCAATGGGAGATGCACCCAGGAGGTGGTGAGTGGAAGGATGGACAATTCCAATATACCACCCACGTGCCAACCCGGTAGAAAGGCGAAATCAAGAGTTGAAGAAAGGGTTATGAACCTTACTCGTTGATAAGCCTCATCATCTGTGGGATGTCTACCTGCTACACTTGCTGTTCTCCGTGAGAAGCAGAGAAAACCGAAACACCGGACAGTCGCCAGTCAAAATGATGTTTGGCCCGGAGATTGACAGCTCAGGTTAGTTGAAGAATTTCGGGACACGGACAAAGTTAATCCGGAGTTCTTCGGGGCAGATCGGAACCCTTCGGTGGAAATCGATGATTCCCCAGTGAAATCGGATGATGCTCCGGTGGATGGAAGGGGTCACCCAGTGGTGTCCAGCTCCAAAGCCACCAATACACATACACTCTCAGAATCTCTGGGAAGAACACGTCTGTTAGTAGGGGATTGGGTGTATTACAAAGCGCATCCGCAGTCAAGTGCTGAGAGGTGGTTTCACGCGGGGTTCGCCCCGAAATGGTTAGGTCCGGTTAAGTTGGGTACCACTAAGAACCGGTTAGTTATACGTTTATAAATGTTTAGTTAAATATTCAAATGTCCATTGTTCCTACTTTTTGAGCCAAGTATCACTGATAAGTGATTTCCATCTTTCATCTCTCTAAACTACAAATTATACCATCATACCTTCGTTTAGTAACACCAATTGTATAACAGATAGTAGTTTTCAAAATGAAAATATAAAAATTAATTATTTGAAAACTAGTTTCGAAAACATTTTCGCTCTTTTTTTGAAATTTTAGAGATATTTTTATTTTAACAACCAACAAAAAATAGATAAAATTTTCTGTTAAGAATCACAATAATTTTGACAAATAACAATATTCATATTAGAAGTATTTTTACTGTTTCAAAACACGAAATAAATAATAAAATATTATTGTTACTGTTCGAACGCGGCTGATTTTCCCGCCGAATCGTACACATCGCCAAAGGCTTTACAAGTCTCCGCGATCGATGTGGAGTGTCCGCGATAGGTCATCCCCCCTCTACGCACCCACAGCCGGCGATGTCCACTCCAACCTTCGTTCGTCAGCTTGCGGCTGTCTTTTGCCAACGGCCGAACCTGGTGTGTCCAGTTTGCTCGCCCATTCGCACGTTTTTTCCTTTTGTCAACCGCGTGGTCAACCGACCTTATTTCTGGTCGTTTGTGTAATTGTCCTTTTTTTCCATTTTACGTTGTGTACGCGACAATCGTCGCAAGTCCCTAGACAGTCGGGGCTTGACGTGAGCGTCACATTCCGTCACTTAGTATCTATGATCAATTTATTGTGGCATAGGCATTATAATTCCATACGTGCCACCACGGTCGCCTTACCAGCCCAGACTACAGCGTGGCTGTAGCAGACAGCAGTACAGATCATGCCTTTTTTTTTGGTCTCATTTATTATTTTTTTTTTTTTGAATTGATCCTGAGCCCGGCACCTGTGGCCATTAGCTATTAGTAGGTACTGTAGGTTTTTGTATTGATGGTTTGTAGGTTTTTGGAACGGTAGGGGGAACACGTGTGTGTTTGTTTTGGCAGAATTTCGAATGGGGCACCCGTAGGTTTCTGCCATTCCCCGGGGGTGGGGGATGGCAGCACTTGCTCTCCGGTCACCGCGACTTGTCCGGAGAAAAATGCCGCCCGGTGGCCGAGGATCGAACCGCGACCGGCTGCGTCGCAGCGGAAGAGTCAGACCACTCGGTCACCTCGTCCCCCCATTTATTATTGTAATTATATATTTTATATTGTATATATTCAGACGAATAAGTTTTGATTTATAATTATTAAGAGTAATACGGGCCCGCACATTATTATTATTATTATTATTGTCATTGTTATATACGCTGTGTTGCGATTAATATATTATGTCTGGCGCCCGGCGTCCGTTTATTGTATTATAATTTGTACTTTGTATATTAATATTTCACACCATGAGTAACCTATACCTTCCAACAGTGGCGTATTTAGGGGGGGTGTCCTGGGGGTTAACCCCCCCCCCCCACCCCAATTTTTTTCTTAGTTATATTCATTACTGAAGTATCACAAAATACGAATAACGAAATATTTTAAAACTGCTTTGAAAAATGAAAATTGAATAATGTATATTTTATATTTTCATCTTATACCAGATAATAGTCAATAAATATTAGCATTGATTATATATATTGCGTATATATATATATATATATATATATATAGCTCTCTAGGTGCAACCGTGCAGGCAGTGGCGAAATAACTAAAATAGTCACAACATTGTAATTTGTAGTGTAGCACGACGATTGTAGTCGGACCGGTCGCAACTGGTAACCAAAAATAAAACAGAATATTGTGAACTATGTAATTCTTAGAATTGTATTATCGTTTCAGCTAGCCGTATTATTGGCTATCGCCTTATTATCTTTCTTCAAATACAACAATTATTATTATCTACGATAACAAAAGATCAACGATATAAAGTGTGCTGTGTACAGTTGACATTTGTACACTCGCAATACAACAATATTATTTTTTGCTGAACTGCTGCCGACTGTTGACATCGTAAATACATCATATTTACGTAAGTACAACATTATTGTAATTTATTTTTATAGCTTTTAAGCCTTTAAGGACTCGTACGAAACTATGAACTATACCTAATATGTAAAAACAATAGTTTAATTAATTTAATAAAAAATTAAAGAGTATTTAATAGTGTTATTGTACTTTTAAAACAGTGAAAATGGCACAAAAGAAACAAACTTCTATTTCGTATTTTATGAAAATATCGAACTGTCGTAGTCAACCCGATTCTAAGCAGGACATATCCTCATGCATTACGTCTGAATTAGAAGATACGTCACGTCCATCATCACCCCCCTCCAAAAAGCGAGCACATTCTTCTATGATTTCTTCAATAAAAAATACAGATGATTCAACCCCAATATCAGATCTCGTCTCAAAATCTATTGTTTCTGATTCTACTAATTTTATGAATGTATGTGATATAGGATTTTATATAAACCGTACATTATCACAAAATGAAATATCTGATATTATGAATAATCTATGGGTGCCAGATATCAACTACAAATTTCCAATAAAAATGAATATGAAAAAAAACAAGCAAGTAAATTTAAAGTTTCAATATTCGTGGCTTCTGAAGTATCCATGGCTATGTTATTCTGAAAAATAATGCGGCGCTTTTTGTAAATTTTGTGTAGCATTCGTTAAGTCTGGTGTTGGATATAACTCAAAAAAGCCAAATTCTTTTGTAGTGACTAAATTCGATAACTGGAGAAAAGCACTGGAAGGATTTCAAACCATAGTGAAACAAATTATCACAAAACCTGTTTATCCGATTCTGGACATTTTCTTAAAGTACAAAATAATATTAATGAAGACATATCAGTAAAACTAGACTCCAGTAGAAAGAATCAAATAATGAAAAATCGCGAACTTTTAACTCCGATAATCGAAGCAATCATTTTATGTGGCAGGCAGAATACAGCAATTAGAGGACACAGAGATTCCGGTAAATTAATGATCGACCAAACTGATGACGAATATGAAAATAATGAAGGGAATTTTCGGGAAATTTTAAGGTATAAGGCTCGAGGTGATGAGTAGCTTAAATTATTTTTAGAAAGTAATGGATATTTAAAATACACAAGTGCGACGATTCAAAACGAAATCATCGAATCGTGTAACCAAATTTTATTGAAACAAATTGTGAGTAGAGTGAACTCTGCTCAATGTTTTTCAATACTCGCCGATGAAACAGCTGACATTGCGAACATCGAACAAGAAGCATTGTGTGCAAAATACCTCGATAAAAAAAATATGATATTAAAAGAAGAGTTTATTCAATTTATACATACGTTTGATACGACCGGAAAAGGTTTAGTATCATTAATATTAGAAAGCTTGCACAATTTTGGTATAGAAACAAAGTACATGCGAGGACAAGGTTATGACGGCGCGGCTGCAATGTCAGGAGAATTTAACGGCGTTCAAGCAATAATTCGTAAGACTCATCCTCTTGCTCTTTATGTGCATTGTTCCGCACATGTCCTTAACTTAGCTGTTTCAAACTCCTGCAAAGTACAGGAAATAAGAAATTGTTTGTGGACCATTTCTAAAGCTCAGGATTTTTTCAATTTTCCTAAAAGAAAAAAATGTTTTAAAAACTCAAATTGAAAATAGTGATGAAAAAATCTCAAAAAAATCATTAAAACGTCTTTGCGCTACCCGATGGATTGAACGTTACCATGCAGTGAATGATTTTGAAGAGTTATTTGAACAAGTGATAGAATCATTAAACTTTATATCTGAGTGGAAAGATGTTGAGACTTCTTCGCATGCCAGTAATCTGTGTAGTGCTATATTAGAAGGTGGATTTATTATTTCTATGCTTATAGTAGCTAAATGCTTTAGTGTTGGTCTTCCTTTATCGAAACATCTTCAGCGGGTTAATATTGACCTTGGCGAAGCGATCCAATTAGCGGAGGATACAATAAAAGAACTTGAAGATTTTCGAAAAAATGCTGATTCTATTTTCCAAGACATTTTTGAAAATGCTGTTTCTCTTGGTAATAAATTTGGTGTTACTATAAGTATCCCTAGAACTACGAAAAGACAAGCAAACCGTGTAAATGTTGAAACTGATTCAATAGAAGTATATTATAGAATCGCTATACTTATACCTTATATTGAAACATTTATTGAGCAATTGAAAGTTCGATTTGCCAGCCATAAAGCTATTTTAGTTCATTTTAATTCACTCATAAGTCTTAATACGGATGAAAACAATTTTTGTCATTAACTGAAACATACATGGAAGATCTTTCTTCGTCCTCCAAGACAGTATTATTATCGGAGTATAATTTGTGGTAAAGACGACTGAGAAATTTAGAAACTTCTAACTATAGAAACGCAATGGAAGCTTTGTCTATATATAATCCAGAAATATATCCAAATATATTTAAATTGTTAACAATTTTTGAGACACTGCCAGTTTCAACTGCACAGAACGAAAGATCATTTTCATCACTTAAAAAGATAAAGACTTATTTACGTAATACTATGGGCCAAGTAAGTTTATTTTTTTTTCGACTAAGTCTAAATCATAATTATAAAATGAAATAAATAAATAATTGTTTTATTTAGAAAAGGCTAAATGGATTAGCCATGTTATCAATCAATCGGAAGGATCGCATTGAAAGTAAGCAAGTATTGGACGAATTTGCTGTAAAAAAAGACGTCTACCTTTAATACTGTGAGGTTAAAGTATTGAAATTTTAGTGTTTTTTTTTCTTTTAATATATCTATTATATTATATAAGTATACAAAATAAATTAAACTAAATAATTAATTAAACTCATACGAAAAAATACTCAGTAAATTTAAGTGTTAGATTGGTTTTATTTTATTCAGTAAAATTGTTTAACTTTATTCCTGTCATAATTGTATTATAATTAAAAATGTAAGTAGCAATCCTATAATTTTTTTACAAAAAATGTCCACTTATATAAGGTATTAAGGTGTATTATAATCAGGTATGAATTAGTGATGAAACTATGTTAATATTTGACATTATATAACTGTGGAGATCAGGAGTCAGAACACTCCCCAAAAAAAAACCCAAAATACGCCACTGCCTACCAACACCCCGCAAGTCGCGGCCGACAACCGCCGCCCTTGTAGGAACGGTCGCAGCGCAACAGTTACAGATATTTCCTCACTTATATTATATTATATCAAAAGTAAATAAATAGTACGTACTTGATTGTAATGTTTCTATTAGCGATTCTGTAAACGATAATGTTTAATTAATTTTATAACTACCTACATGTAAATAATATTTTTAATAAATTATAACATATTAAATTCATAAATACGTAAATTATGATTAAAGTAAGAATTCTAGAAAAAATCTTTCTAATTATTGTCTTTTTTTCAACTTAAAGGTTCTTTTATGACTACAGTCCCCAAATTAGACCGACTTCTCACCTTTTCTCCAAGCTCCTCAGAAGTATTGACGGTTGAACCACATTTAATTCGTTCGATATAGGATTTTCGAGAACGTCCTGCAGGTATATTCCTTTCAATCATACACTCTAATCATAAGTGCAGCCAGGAATTTCGTTAGGTCGGTGCATCGAGCACAGTATACGATGATTTCTAAATAATTCTTCAATTATTTAAATTATTCTACTTGCTCTAGCTTTTTACAATGTATGTATACAGCTTTTATTGGTTGGTTTCTAATGCAGGCTAGAATCTTCGTATTTGCTATTTTATATTTTATTTCTGATCTACTGAGCATTTCATTCATTTCATTAACTGCAATCTGTATGTCACCATTAATCTTTGCCATCGCCATAATATCATCCGTGAACGGTATAGTTAAGATAGTTTTTATGACTATTTAAATTCCAATATTTAGTCTAATTAGCTTTGTTTCACTAAATTTAACTTTTGCAATGTAGCAATTAATAAGTGAGGGTGATATCGTACAACCTTGCCGGACTTTTATTTTCATTACCCGTAATTCCTCATTTTATAATTCAATCGACCTGATTTTAAAATGGCTGTAAATAATTCTTAGGTGCGTGCGAAGGTTAGGTTAGGTTGAAATTAGGTTCCAATTAACTTTGACGAAAGCTTTTTTCTGATCTATGAATTTCAAGTACATCACTTTATTCATATCAATCAGTTTTTCGATGAACACTTGCAAACCCAGAATTTATTGTCATGTATCTTTTTGTCTTCTAAATCCATATTGATAATTTTTTAAGTATTTGTCATCTATCATCAATTGATAATTTGTCGATCAAGTTTTTCGACGTTCTTTCTTTTAATTTTTTGTTAGCAAAGCATGTGCGACATTTTTCATCGTTTATTTTATGTTCTCCCATTTTTCATTCAAGAAATATTCTTCGTTTCGACGTATAAATAAATAATTACTACGCTTATGAAAATTCATAACAATATATGTACACGTACAACAGTAATTGTGGACAGTATCGAATATTATATCCACTATCAGAGATTACATATCTAAGATTACCTTGAAGAATCCCATCATATTCCAAGATTTATGACAGCTCAAGCCTCAAAATCAAATGCTCGGAACTCATAATAAATCTTATCTCAACTTGTTCAACTCTCAAATTAAAAAATATCATACTGTCCATTAAACTATCATTTGCTTTTCATTTATTAGGTTTAGAATTTTAAATTTCGAAATAGAATAAGCCACACTATAAAATACACTATGACACTGAATGTATATGTTACGGGCAAAGTGGAAAATTCGGGCAATGTATACAATGCCCG